>NC_135328.1:128858119-128859857 GCF_023851605.1 Tamandua tetradactyla
TATTTTCGAAGAAAGATCATCCATGGATATACAAAGGGTAAGACTGACAGGATTTACTCTTGATTCTCTATCATAGGAGAAGTTGAGTACGTGAGTTGTAAATATGACTCCAGGGAGACATATGAGCCCTTGCGTCTCTTCAAGGGGCAGCAGTGTGTGAGCAGAGCCGATGACTGATGGGTTTGGCCTAACCCTGTCAACTGCGCTGGGCTTCATTCTTCCCAGAGAGTTCCCACGAAATAAACATTTCCATAAATATGAGTCAGATGTACACTGAGTTGAAATATAATTTACTCGTAAGCAGTTCTCCGAGAAATGCTGTGTTGGCGAAACCCAATGATAGTTATGAGTGTGATAAAGCCTAAAGAACTCTTATCTGTCTAAACACCACACGTTTCCGGAAATTCTGGAACCTCACTTCTGATGGGAAGAAGCAGCCCTGTGCCAGTCACAGGTGTGGGTCAGCTTTTCGTTATCGCTCAGCCCTTATCAAGAGCAAAATCATGATGGGAGAGGCTTCTGGAAAAACTTTAGCCTGGCTCTGCACAAGAAAACTCATACAAGAGAAGCCCACTTTGATTTTGAAAAAGGGTGGGGAAATTGTCAGGGAGCCCTCCCTCTTAGGAGACAAGTTGAGAACACACCCCGGGAAAAATCCCTTGAAAGTAATCGGTGTGGAAAAGCCTTCAGAGTTTGCTCATATGTCACCATGCACAAGAAGAGACACAGTGAACCCCTACCATCTCCTCTTCCCCTTTGACTCTGAGTACCCTCCTCCCCAAATGACAGGACTGTGCAAAGTTTGGGTTCTTATGCTTTTGAGAGTTGGCAAAAGGTAGATTTGGGGTTTGGTCAGGGGAGGCCCAGAACTCAGCCTGGCCCCGAGCTGGGCTGTCTGTCTGAGATCTAGTGAGATTGCTGGGTTGCCCCAGTCTGCACCTGTCCGCGACTTCTCGCTCAGCGTCAAGCCCCCGGCCGGCGGGTGAGACAATGAGGAGAGACAGAGAGACGCAGACAAATCCGCGCTGGTGAGAAACACAGATCCAAGACACGTAGCAGTTGTAAGCACAGACCTTTACTGGAGTTAAGCTTGCATTCTCTGTTTCAGGTTCCGCGCGGGACAAGATGCCCCGCGGGGAACGACCTCTATGCGGCCGTCAGGTACGGCTCCCTGCGGGTCGTCTCCCCCCGCTCCTTCCGGGTAACATCTTATATACTGTGCCCAAACCCAATAGGTTAGTGCCACGTATACAGAGGTGATTGGAAGATAGGGTTGGTGGGCGCGTACGTCATACGCGGAAACAGGATGCGGGCGCCATCTTGACTCACTCGATGGGCGGGGGGAACTCTAGAGCAGGCTGCAGCGCGACCACTAGGCCTGACCCGGGAGGCGGCTCCACATCTCCCCCTTTTTTTTATTTTTGGTCCGTAGACCCTTTCTTAGACCCAGTGTCTCCATTGATGAGTGAGCCCGTGAGCTTGATTAGCCCACTACTTGTTTTGGTGCTTTGGGGAGTCTGGACTAGGCTTGCTAGGCACCAACCAGAGTGCACTCCTCATATAGAGACCGGAGAGCCCGTGAACTGGAAACCACGTGACTCTCCCTGCAGTGCTTCGCCTCGCAACTGGGCTAAGCGGGGCTCAGGAGAGCGGCAACCAGAGTCGAGGGTGTCACTAGATGTCTCTGTGCAATGGCGGAGTCTAGTCTGGCCAGGACCGTGACTCTGCCTTAGAGATT